>NC_134569.1:26037776-26075276 GCF_050947875.1 Dermacentor variabilis
CAAAGCTTTTATACAGTCGTCCTAGCTTATCGGCAGTGCCTCCGAGGCCAGCAAACGCCTTCGAGAGCAGTTGCTACTTACTGAAAGGAAAAATGCACGAGACACACACTGACAGTGAAGAAAATTTATTAGACATCAAATGTAAGAAACATAGTATGTTTACTTCCGGGCCCAAAAGAAAGCACATTTCTGCCCCAGTAAAACAATTTTCTGGATTTTAAAAAAGAACAATGTACATTGTAAGCATGCCAGTTACTAGTATTCTACATGTCCTAACACAATGAAATTAGTAAATGAAAGAAATGCTAAGAAATCTTACCTCGTTTCATACTGAACTGTAACTACAGAGCCATGTGTTTGAATTGTTACTTTGTACTGACACTCCACACTTTTGCACAGACTACATATTGAGCTTGCTTGACTAACAGTAAAACTTCATAATTCAACAACATAATTCTGAACTTAAACTTACAGCGCAAACACCTAAGACAGACCACAAAAGCCAGATACGACACACACTGGCGCTAACTGGCTTCTTTATTTCTTCATCGTCTATGCATATATAAACCCTAGGCCACACAACTGCACAGGTGCCCAGATTACATTACAGAGATCTACCAAATTATCACATATGCAAACGTAGCAAGTCAAATTCAGATGGGTGCAGGGACAAAGATATGTCATTGATGCAATTATCACCTTGACTTTTTATGTGGTAGGCTTCTAAGGCAAGCCGCACATGCTCATTCTTGCTTTTGCCAAGAATCGACGTGCCATCAAGTCGTGTCTCACAACTGTTGCAAGGGTTTATATGCGCAACAAGGTGCACTCCTCCATCTACATTTTTGTTTACTTTTTGCGCATGTTCCCTGCGTGGTCCCTTAAACACATAAGGTCATCTATCAACTCAAGACAGTTGCTTGCAGGCAGAGTGTTCCTTTGGCATTTTCTGCGCCGAACAAGCTTTTAGAGCTATGCTTCCACATCTGCAGAGAGAGCAGAGGAGGATGCCAAATTCGGCATGCTGCTTTATACGTGTCGCGCGCTGTCGGCGTGGTTTATACCATTCCACTCTCATGTGGTAAGACATAGCTTGGCTAGATAGGGCATTGCGTCAATGAACGACTCGAGGAACATGCGCAAAAGTAAACAGAAATGTAGATAGAGGAGCGCACCTTGGTGCGCATATAAACTCTTGCACAATTGTGAGGCACAACTTGATGGGACGTCAATTCTTGGCAAAAGCAAGAATGAGCATGCGTGGCTTGCCTTAGAGGCCTACCACATAAAAAGGCAAGGCGATAATTGCATCAGTGAGATATCTTTGTCCCTGCACCCATCTGAATTTGACTTCCTACGTTTGCGTACGTGATAATTTGGCAGATCTCTGTAATGTAATCTGAGTGCCTGCGCGGTTGTGTGGCCTAGGGTTTATATTGCATCGACAACGAAGAAATAAAGAAGTTAGCGCCAGTGTGTGTCGTATCTTCCTTTTGTGGTCCGTCTTAGGTGTTTGTGCTGTAAGTTTAAGTTGCTTGAATAAGCCATTCCAAATTAACAGTCGCTTGTATAATGAGGCCGATCAGCGGCATTTTGCATGGACTAGCACACAAATATGATAAATGTCAAAGTACTAAATTAAGAAATTGGGACTCATCACACAAACAAGCTACATAATTTAGTGTAGTTATTGGGATGTATTTCAGAGCAAGCTATTAAAAATTATCGTATTTTACGAACCAGAACCCACCTTCTGATCATGAGACATGCCGTAGCAAGTAACCCCAGATTAATTTGGACAACCTGAGGTTCTTTAACATGCACCTAAGCCTAAGTACACGGGTGCTTTTGCATTTCGCTCCCACTGAAATGCGGTTTTGTTTGCGACTAGATTTGCGAAACTTCCAAACAGGATCCCCCCTATATTTTTACAGTGGGCGCTCTTTAAATGGAGCCTCAAGGGGCCAGGGAAATTGGTTCCATTTACCAGGTGCTCTATTTCTGAGAGACATTCCAGAGAGCCAACCAACTACCAGGATGGTGTCCTGTTTAAGCGGCAGTTTCGCTTAAGCGATTTTTGTTTATCGAGATTCCACTGTAGACCATAATAGTGGATGAGTTGTGTTCTGCATGGACACTTTGGCATGGCTACAATGTTTAGTTGAATATTGTGCAAGCAGCAACATTTCACTGTACCCAGTGCAATATATAAAGCCAGCAATGTAACATGTTGCAAATGCAGCCACGAACAAGTACCTTCCCTGATCATATCTAATAGCAGCATCTTTAGACGAAATTAGTCATGCTTTCTCACGTTTAAGTGCCTTGCTTTCAGAAATCAAATCCTCCTTATCACATTGGCCTCCAATTGTGTCATCCCCCGAGCTGAGGTCATTTGGGATTGCATTTAATTGCACTTCAAATAGTATATTGGTCTTATTTAAAAAGCACATGGCATCACAGTCACCACCTAGACATAAAATTGAGGCTGCAACGCAGTAGCAGACATTCTGAGGTAGAAGTGTAACTATTCTTTAAGTGGGATGCATACTCAAAACACTGCAATGCAATTTCAGACAGGGCTGATAGTATAGCAACCAGGACGGATTTAACGGACATAAAGGAGCAAAATTGTGTGAGCTTCGAATTATTATTCTCCCTGAGGATCCATGCTGTCCAATTATAAAATGGGGATCAAAATAAAGTAATTGGATAGCAAACCTGCATTTCATTAAGTAAATAAATTACTGTTCATGCTACTTTCCAGGGTGCACACTACCTTCTCTTTGAATGTGAATTTGTTACCTTGCCATGGGTTGCCAAATGTATAGGTGTATTGTTGGTCGAGGGTGGTGGAACGGATATAGGTCTCAGGCTAGAGGAAATACTTCGACAAGGAGACTTGCCAGGTTGAACAACGAATGTCTCGGGCTGGAGCCATTTGGTTCCCTTGCAAAGATGTTGGCTCCAGCGTGAGACTTCCTTTGTTGGACAACTGTTGATGACTAATGTCGCCATTGTTTTCATTTACCCTTGCCTTATTCAACCTATTGCTCCACGCAGGTGTTGCACTTTCTTTCAAAAATAAAGATATTAATGAGCTCAAAGGCTTTGTGCATGGCTGCGTCCCCAAGTGCAAAAATTACTTTTCAATGAATGAGAGTTGGTACCTTTTTTGGGGAATTCAATAGGAAGAACCAAAAATTAAGCTAACAGACTGGCTATGACGACAAGTAAACATGAATTGATGTGGAGTGCCACTTCATTTCACACCAGGCTTGGGGCCAGTCGGACTTCTTCCTAAAATTGAGAAAATTTTTCTCATGAAACACATATCAAGAGTATTCTCTTCATAATCTGAAAATTAAAAAATGGTTATCTGGTTATTCATATTTAGTTGCGAACAGTGCGAAGGACACTGGCAAAGTAAGGGCTTATACAGTAATGACACATAGTACTGGCAGACAACAGATTTAATTTTAGAACAGACAAACAGTTACGTACCTTAAAATGCTTCCTAAAAGCCATAAAAAAACCAACGCAGGAAGCAGTTGTATGTATGTAATAATGTATGTGCATGAAAAATACATCTGATCATTGGTTTGCAGATTTACTTGTCAGTTAGCAAAACGTGTTGCACTGAAACATTTCTCTTACAATTTGTCAATTCTGTGGGCTTTGATTATTGCTCGGGTCAGTTTATTGCTGTTGTTACTGCTATTAGGGTACGGTGAAGTGTAATGAAGATGGGCTAGTGTTACTGACAACTATGAAAATTGGCAAATTTCGCTGTACCAGGATAATGCACGCATTGTCCTGCTGCAGTGAAACTTTCCAGTAAACTTTCAGTTGTCTGTAGCACTTTCCTGCCTGTCTCGCCTCACACTGTTCCATCTATTGCTTCACCATACTGTAATATGCACCCCCAACTGACACAAAATTCTGCCCTTCTGAAGTACTTACTGCTACTTCGAACTCGTCACATTGAGGCCGCCAGCCGTACTGAGCCCAATGTAGTATAAATGCATGGACTGGCAGCTCCTGCCATGGATTTATTCTAGTGTAATGACACCACAGAAGCAAACGAAGACAAAGACATGCAGGGCACAAGCGCCTATCCTCAACTCTGGCTTTAATAACAAAACAGACATCACATACAACACGTAGTGACATGAAGTGACGTCATTATTTCAAAAACAAATTCTTCGTGCAATGTAACTCAGAATGACTGATGCATTTGTCCTATTTGTGCTAATCTTCCAAAGCTTAATTATCTTATGTACGTCTGCTCATAATTTCTGGCTACGAGTTTTGAAGAACACAGGAACGAACCAATCTATTTTGCAGTGCATCACAATGTGCGGATGAGAGTTGTTGCACACAAACTTTATTAGCCTCAATCTCAAATTATTACATTGTGTGTCTATGCAATGCAAGCATGACTGGATGGGAATGGCAGACTGTACATAACCTCCGTTGCACAGTGCACCGCCTGCAAATTGTGCTGCATGCAACAAACAAATTGATTTGTTTTCCTGGCTTCAGTCTTTTTTTCTCATCAGAGCAAATCTCTCCACGTCTCATACAGAAAAAAAAATTTGTACGTAGGAACCAGCTACACAATTACCCATGAAAATTACAAATGCATACGAAACAACTGCAACCACTTTTTTACTTCATCATCTCATTCATTATATTCCATATTCATGCCTAATTTAGTTGCACAAATCATTGTTTTCTCAGGCCCTTGCTAGGAGAGTTTTGTGCTGTAACAAAAGGCAGAAGCCAAAAAAAGGAAAAGGTTGGCTGTGGCTTGAAGCACAATATGCATCTAGTGAGCTAGGCCGCAAGCGTTGTGTAGTCTGCTGCCATCATAAAGCCGTGCCTACATCGGACAGATGGGATGCTCTATTAATGCGAAATGAGGGAGATTGAGGGAGTATGAGTCATCTGTGTGAAACAACCCTCCCTCACACGATGTTAGATACTGCAAAGAATGGGACTGCAGTCCTGTGTTCCACAAAACTTGCGTTGTAGCCAGGTATTACGACCTGACAATATGAAAGGTAATTGTGGCTTGCAACATTTAAAAAGGACAAATGTATCACTGATCCATTAGTTGCACTGCATAAAGAATTTCTTTTAACAGGTATTATCACATCATGTCTCCACCTTTTATTAAATATTGCCTGCTTCCTTATTTTAAAGCTTGAAGTGAGATCCGGTGCTTGTGTCATTTGCGTACATATCTTTCTTCGTTTACTTTTTGTGGTGTCATTACACCAGAATTTGCACAACCAATGGCCACACACTGCTTTTGTCATGTTATAGTGGTGCTTGCAAAGCCTCGCAAACAGCAGCCTATTTGGTCCAAACATGCTTTTGTACATATGCTTTTCCAAAAAGAAAGCTGCCAAGAAGGTAACAAGAATCAAGAGCATTAAGTTAGATCCACTGCAATGCTTTGCTTTTTTGCCTTTATTCCTTACACCTAAGTGGATAAGCCAGAGTGAATGTTACAGAAATGCCCCAAATAAGTTGTTGAAATTATGCGAAAATGTTAACGCAACTAAGCGTAGATTTATGTGCAATAATAGACACCAGTCTCAGTTTCTTTCCTTCTGACACAAACATAGTATATCTTATTCCTTTGGCATGAAGAAAAGCATATGTACAGCAGACACGTCTATATTTGAATGAGCCTTCACGATTAAGCACCACTATAATGTGACCATTAGGGTACATACACTGTAAAGAGTGCAGATGACGGCCCGAATTTCACAAGTGCAACATGTTAGCGAAAGCAGTAACCATTAACCCAGAAACTAACCAAATCCCACAAAATAACAACAGCAAAAAAAGACGAATGCGTCAGTACAGCACCTGTTTTTTGAAGTTACAGGAAAGTGGCATGCTTGTTAACAAACCTACAACCATGGCACATTTGCATGTGACCACCCCCTGCCTCTTTATGTGCTTTCGTGCCTTTGACAAGGCGTTACTGGATATTTATTTGCTTGTCTGTTGCAAAAACATATCAATTATCAGTCAGTGCACAGTGCACCATGCCATTTATCTATGTTGACTCACTTTGTGTCCTTAGCACTGCTCTTACCTGTTCAGAACTAAGAATCGCAAAATGACTTGTTCTGCAGTTGAAATAGGGTAACTATAAGTAAAACGAATGACATGTTCTGATGAACTTTGTTTTCATAATCTAATTGTTTATTTGGGCACATAACCAGTCAGATCATTCATACTAAAACAAGAAAACAAATTCAATACACTGGTTTATACTGGTTGGTGCTCTATTGACTTTAGTACACACATTGAACAAACGACAGGCAGTGAGAAATGCCAGCCACCACTTACTTCCAGACGGCATTATTGGTCACATGTGCACATGATATAGCTACAAAAACCCAAACAAAAGTAAACAAAGAAAAAAGTACATTTTAACAGAAAAAGAACAAGACAAAACAAAGAAAACTTCTTTTGGAAGCTAAGTCACAATCAAGGTGCAAATGACAGCTATAGTTTGCCAAGCACACATTTCGTTATTTTGCTCAGTCTCTCGATATCACAATTTCTTGTTTGACAGCAACACCAACGGGACATCTACGCATATCTTTATTGCACATGCCATTTTTGCTCGCTCCAAAATCCTTTTGTGGTTATTCATTTAGTACCTGCTTCGCCTGTCCTGGCATTGCAGGGGGGTATACATTCTGTGTAATGTAACTTACATTCAAATCAAGCAGACAAAGCAGGGAGGGAATTATCTTTGAGAACTATGCAAACATTTGCAGGCGGAAAAACCTTGCAGTCACTTTGGTCTAAGGAAAAAACAAATGTGAGGCATCACCTATAAGTAAAAGGAAATTAATAAACCTGTTTAGTCTAATCTCTCTCTTGTGAGGTATGATGATAGCATGATATGAATTTCTCTATCTCTACATGTTTGGAACAGTATATGCTGTGAAATAACTTTAACTGAAGAGATTTCCTAGTCTTTTAAATCCTGCCACTGCAGCTTACTCTTACTATCAGTAATACAAAGCCTTTTAGTATGACTTCCTATTACCAATCTAACTGCCATATTTTGAACATTTTCAAGCATACCAGCTAACTCAATATTATGGGGATCATAGCAAACACATACTTATTTGATTAGTGAATGCACATAAGCAAAATACAGTTGTCCTTTGAGGTTTTCGGGTCGCCGACAAAATATGTATGGGTGGACACATGACAGCTACTACACCGATAAGCATTGTGGCCAACCAAAATTAAGTTTATTCCTACACGGGCGGGCACGGCGGAGTGTGAGCAGACGATGGTCGGCTTTTTCTGGAGGCATGTACAAAGGAACCCCAACATAACGAATCCACTAAAATCAGCAATTTGGTTTGTTGTACTGTGATTCCACCTTTTCGTCAAATAAGTACATTTGCAAATGGATTGTTTTCCCACGAAAAGGGCCGCAGTCAGAAAAATCAAATCTGAATGAGAAAAAAAAATTTTGAATTTGAGAGTCTGCGACCAAAGATATGGTTTCACGGTGTGTCAACGATACCTTCGCATAGGTAGTATGAAGCAAACCTAGCCTTGCTTTTGCATCCACTCTGTCCTCTTTGATACTGCCACGCGCAGTGGGACGACACCATCATGAAAAGTGCTGGCAGTGGAGGCGAACGCTTTGTCTGTCTCTCACTTCAATGCATCTCCGAAACTACAGATTATGCAACCCCCAGTACTAAACACGTGGGAAGACTGTGCACATAATACCACGCCATATCAACACGTCCACCCTTTCCACACGCAGCAGTTCACCTATAGAACAGGGTGCGCAGGCTGCAGATGTGCTCAGCTGTACTCACAGCCATGTGCAGCGACGGCTGCGCTAGAAAAGAAGAAACGCGCGGACTAGGCTCCTCTGAGGGCCCCCTTAAAAGCTGTTCGTCATTTTTGTTTCTGTAATAGGCTAGTGCAAAAAGTGAATTTGCTTCATTCCTATTAAGAAATTTTGTACACATGGTAGAAAAATTATGAAAGTAGAACATTTTATTACTTTTCACCCCTCTCAGATGGAATATCGTACAAATGCATAAGCAGCCATTTTTGCCTTGTTTCATCTAAGATGTTTTTTGATGCTGAAAGAAAGGCATTTGTTTAAAAAATAAGCTTGGTTGCAATATGTAAAGAAATTCTGTAATGTCACAAGGGTTGCTGAAATGAAAATATATTTGTGATTTCCTTGCAACTGAAACACTCAAAAGGAAAACGACCTTTTAAACAGACCAAAAAAGAAGCCACTGCACATGCACCCATACTAAGCCAGGGACTGTATCAAGCTGATATGAGAAGACTTTCAAGAAAGAATCTTTCCCGGTTTGGTAAAATTTTTTAAACACTGGTTAACACCTGGCCCACGCCTTAAATCTAGAAGGAATAAAGTTCTTAAGTTACTCTGTGTTCTTTCTTGAATCCAACAAATGTGCCTAGAAAAATGGGCCAAGTCTACACGTGTGGCAAGGTGTGAACAAGAAACTCGCTTTAGCTGGCTGCAGTGCTCCCTGCGATGAATATTCAGGCAGAAAATTGTTACCCCAAATATGACTGTGCCCCCAAGAAAACCAAATCTGGTAGACTACATCAATGCATATGGAAAAATCTTTAGTCCATGCTTGCTGGCACCCTGTGTCTGTATTGGCCTCTAGGAGAATTGTGGCCCCCACGTGCTGGAATCTTTCTGTGGCATAGAAAACAACATTGTGGTACCAGCTGTGAAGTGTTAATCAGTTTAATCAGCAGTTTAATCACAGTTAATTCCAAGTGTTTGCATGTTTTAAGCATTGCTTGTGGGCATCTTGGCTACAAAACAACCTAGACCTTACATCCCAGTCTGGTGTGTAGCGTAACAAAGGCTTTTATTGGAGCAACTTGATGCTTTTATATTGGTTATTCAGTTGGCATGATCTTTCACAAAAGAGTTATAGGCAATTTTGCTGCAATAACAGTACTGTTTTCATAGAATTCGTCATGGGGAGTGCGGCTTGCCCTTTTTGCCAGAGTTTTTGCTGAACGACGATTTATTATCGGTCTGTTATATGTGGAACTTGAACAGCTTATATTTTTGTCTCCTCAATCCACACTTCTGCTGCACTTCTGCCAGCATCTCTACACAGGGTGTTTTGACTGATGCCATACCAAGTGAGCACGCTACAAGCCTCGTGTGCATCGTTTTCATGACTCTTTCGATGACCAAATTTCATTTTCAGTGACTTTATCAACTAAGTATCCAGCAGCAGCTTGAACATGGGTAGTCATGAGAATTCGCACCAGGCTTGGTTGAATATGTCCAGCACTGCAGCACTGAGTAGTGAACCATGCTGTAAGAGTTGGCAACTAAATTGCCACCTTGTGATTGCAACTTTTCAACCTTACAATCAAGGCTTCAATTACCCAGCCAGCGAGCTGCAGCAAAGGTGTGAACTATAATTATCTGATGTCACATTCTATGTCATAGCGATAGCAGCTGATCCCTGCAGTGGTGGCCCTCAAGGCCAACAGGCATCCCTTTCTGTGCACATGCTTGTGTAGGACTAAGCAGATGGTGCCAGTTTGTTCAGCATTAACACTATGTTGACGCTGTATCGGGAACACATTTTCTTACTCAGTGCGATAGTCTTTGAACCTAGATAATTGCCACCAAGAGTCCTTATTCCGCCAACCTTTCCTTTGCCATGTCATTTGCTTCTGCCTTGATGTCATGGAGCAACTTCAGCTATATGAAGCAACGATGGTGTTTGAGTATATTGAGTATCCACACAGCCTTGCAGTTTTCCAACCTGAACATTGCTTCATTAAAAGCTGACATGATTTAGTCTCAGCAGACAGATCAGAGTTAAAAATGAACTCTCATAAACTTCTTTCAAAGTCATTCTAACCTTGTCAATATTCCCGCGCCTTTTGATGTGTTATTCAACATTGTCCAAAGCAAGTTGGCTCTTAAAAATCAAGATAACTTTGCGAGGCCAGCTACTAGGCTACCACTGTCTCTTCAGCCAGCCTGAAGTGTCTCGCAGCCATCAAAGCAGGAGTGCAAAAAACAACAAAGAAAAGTGTGGCAGACAAAATGTTCATGGAAATCCATATGTTTATGGACTGTTACACTGACTGAAAAAGATGGTGGCTACCCAATACAGTCTTGAAGTACGTAGTTGTTTCAGTCACGAACAAACAGCCAGTTGCCCAGTCCTGCACAAGCACAGTGTACAGATGCTTATGGATTAAAATTTGTTGTGTGTGCATGTGGTTCAGTGTACCACATATCATTTTCCTGAGGCTGCAGTACACTGGGAAGACTGGTTGCTACTTCAATAGTAGGCCCTTAGAGTATTGCAGCCCTTTGTTTACATTTTGCTGCAGATTGTATCAAATGTGAATACAAACTGTTTTGCAGGACATGTCAGTTCAGTTCAAGCAATTAGACAGAGTAACCCAATAAATAGTTTAAGCCTCCAAAACGTCTTAATGCAGTCCCTAGTTTAGTACAGGTTTTCGCCTGATGTTTTGCCTTCTTCCATGGTATAATGCTGTTGCTTGCTAGGAACTGGTGGTTTGACGAGCACACTCTCTTGTGTTGCTATAATGACAACTTGTAACAAAGATTTTCCTTCCTAACAAACGTTTGGATACAGTGCCTGTGAGCTCATCTTTTAAGCTGTTTTTCATTCGATCTGTGCATTTACATCGAACGTAAACTACAAAATATCACTACTGAGAATAAAATAAAAACACACCTGTGTAACGATTCTGCTAAGATCGTTGGAGTGGTCAGCCACAGGATGCAACGCAGGTGGAAAGGCATCCTGAGTTAAAGCAAAATAACAATCATTGTAAGATGCAGGTAAAAAATTTTATTCTGTGAGGCTTTTGGCATGTATACTAATTACCACATTTGTATGTAAAATAGTTTTCCATAATAGCTGAGCAAGGTTAACATCTTGCCCTGTGACTGTCAGCCAGTGCTACTCATGGCAATGGTGGCAAGTATGGCACGTCCTTTCAAATGGAACTTTTGTGGGTTACATGAATTCAAAAGAACTTAGGTTCACATAATACATGACATCTGTGGTTAGAAGCATGTGTTGCATGCAGCACCAATGCATGAGTGGCACTGCCTAACACTTCCAGGGCCAGACTTAGTACATAAACAATGCAAATGTGCAACAAAAGTGAACAGGTGGATAGCTGCTGCTATAACTCAAAGATTGCATGCATCATGCAGATGTGAATGCAGCTCCCATAAGGAGCGGGTTGCCCTTTGGTGCACTTCACTTCTCTCCCTCTTTTGTCTTCATCGCATGCTGGTGCCATATGGTAATAATGAACAAAAATTAAGCACCTCAGTTCCCATTCTTGTTTTACTACATGCTGTAAAGTCGTCTAAATGCGCTTAAGACTTAAGGATGTACTTCAGCCATTTTGTCTTAAAAATATTTTTTGCTTAGCTTCACTACACCTTAATGTAGCGCAAATTCTAGACAATGCTTACAAAAAAACCTACTCCACACAATAACACCTTCAATTAAGATTACACAGTCTATGGCTTCGAGATGTGTACATACATACTTGATACATGGTTACAATGAAAATATAAGTGACTGTTCTAATACACACACTTAGCATACTGCATAACAGCCACCTGGTTCCAAAATGGTTTTTTGTTATCACACATAGGACGGCCACAACTATAAATTTAATTCTGGCAGTGACTTAAGTCACGGCCAAAACTTTCACAGTGCAATCAATAAAAATTTTCGAATTTAGAGCAGTTAGACATAAACAGGGCAAATAGTTTTAAAGTGTTAAATAATGAACTGTTATGGAATCTGGCACTAGAAAGCCATGCGCCTAAAACATAGGTACTGTTTATCATATAAGCACATTATATTTTTGCATACTTTCCTAGGGATCACATCAAACAGTTTGCTTACGTGTAAATTTTGCTAGTATTAGCCCTTATCTTTTCACATTTGGCTTACTGCAGCTTTATGCGCATGCAAATGGGCCACTACTACCTTCAGCTGAAGGCCAAACACTATGCCGTCCAACAAACATGCATTTTACAACACCGACAGTACGCTTAGAGAATGAGCAACTCTTATAAACAGTGCAGTTCTTTGGACACACATTGATATATGTCTGTAAAACAATGATTTTTGCTAAAATGATAACTTAATCTAATTGGTACTGAGCATAATGCATCATGCAAGAAACTTGCATTTACCGGACACCACTATAGATGCTGCGACCTCTGCGGCTTCCCCACAATCTGGCATAACGTACTGAAGTTGCCTGTAAACCCTGGAAGGTGTCTAAGATACTTTAAGAAGCTCAGCAAACATGAGAAGGACCTAAAATGAAGGTCAGAGAAGCAAAGCAAATTTTTAACCATTCCTCTCTATGTTGCTATGAATGTGAAGGTGCTAGCAAATGATGTATTTGAACTGTATCTTTAGTCGTGCAATAGTAGAGAGCATATTTTTGCAATAATTATGTCATAGAGAAGAATGACAGAAACCAATCTAATTAATATTTTTCTAAACTTGCACAAAGTTTTCGTCATTATGCTGATGCACACACCTGCATACCTCTACTGTGAAGTCTTGTTTCAGTTTCTTATTTTATTGTTACATAGTAATTTACATCATACACTTGTCCTGAAATACATCACTTTGGGCTCCTTCAGTATTTTTTTTCTTACTCGAACACACATGCCTATACAGGGCAAGCACTCAAATATATGCAAAACTGCCACAGGACTGGCCACTTGAGGTCGACATGATTGTACAGCGCAAAAGACGAGGACTGAAGGAAGAACACAATACAGGCGCTGTCACACACACTCAAGGCACTTTGCGAGATTCTCAGGCTTCTTTCATGCTCCTAAAACATTTTGTAGCACATATTGAGCCACAGAAAGCTGTACTGGGAAATTTTCACGTTGCTCTACAATTTTATAATTGAAACTCTTTATCTAATTATAATATTTGATAAGTTTATTAATTGATCAAGGCTAATTAGGTAATTAGGCAAAATGCAGCAAATCCAAGTATTTCCAAGAGACAGGAAACAACATTACCTAGGTTCTCTGCAGCTAGGTGGCATTTGCATATTTTTTTTAAGTTTGCTAAAGTTACATGGCATAACCTGCATACGTCCCATGGAACAGGTGTCACACCAATCACTCTAAGTGATGCCACTAAACTAGCCATTGCACTTAAAACATACAGGGTAAAAAAAGTAAACTCTAGGTAAGAGCATACCAAGGCCTCTATTGCTGAAAAGGGAAACTGATGAGAGGCGTCTGATCTCCGGCTATGAAGCTGCTTCATCCTCACAGCTGGCAATGAAACGGCCGCAGCCGCAGTCCTGAAATAAAAGAGAAATATTTGACACTACAATGATAACACAGAACACAAAAAATCTGGTGGCAAGTTTATCTTGGAGAACAACTGCTGCTACATTAGGTTTTGTATATTGGTCAGCTTATTGTTAAACTAAGCTTGCCAAAATTTTATATCTTAATGGCTTTGCTCTTTACAAACTAAAAGCTTTGCCCAAATCATGCACTTATGCACTACTTAAGCTATGAGATGTTTACTGATCCCTTACAATGAATGGCTTCTAAGACAAATTAATTCACACAAAAGGATGCATAACTTATGAGTGTTACTGACATTAAACACCAAGGTAGTACCTCTTTATAATAGATAATGGTGGACTTCAAGCACATTTTTCTCACAGATACAGGTTGATCGGTCTGCCTTAATTTTTCACCAGCAGCAGAAATTTTGTTAATAATACTCCTGCAATATAGGATGACGCTGTGATGTGTGATATGATCCTGAGTTGATATGATATGATCTGATATGATCCTGATTTGGCACCTAGAATTCAAAACTAAATATCTGTACCCAATACGCAATGGCACAGCAGCAAAGTAATTAAACATTAAACAAGTCCAGGTATCCAGTGCACAGCGCCAGCTGTTGAATAACAACATTGCACAAGCATCGACTATATAGATCTATCGTAGTATGGTGCACGGCAGGCGTAGTGGCGGCCTCAGCAAAGAACACAGCCATGGAGCGACGCGCCCGTATGAGCCATCGCCGGCAATTCTATCGCGTAATTTGATATATCTCGTCACGGCACAGGCATCGTTTTCTGGCCGCCGAGGTGCCGGCGCCACTGATACTCACCTGCTCCGGCCGTCGCCGTTCAAGTGACGGCGTATCCAGTAATCTGAACCCAAGCAGGACACCTGTTGCCGCCAAGCAGTACGCTAACAATAAAGAGGTTCTTATACTCTGACCGGCAGCTCACGCGGCGTTGACCCGCAGTGCCGTTGGAAGCTCACCACACGCTTTTAATACCACAAACGCGCAGCCGACATTTCACGCCCGCAGATCAAAGTCGACGGGCGCAGGCTCTACATGCTACGCGTCGCAGTCGCGCACTGCCTGCACAATCAGCGATGTGGGCGCGAAGAGACACAGACGATAGCAAGGAGCGTACTGGTAAATCTGCACAATGCGCGCTTACTGAGCGACCTACTGCACACAATCGCACGAGCTAGGGGATTGGCGCCACGTACGCGCCAGCTAGCAGATACCGCGCACGAAGAAGCGCCGCCGGTTCTCGCTCAAATGATCGCTGTACAAACACTCACACACGCGCACCGCAGTAAACCCTTAACGAGCCGCCACATTTTTCAGGCCGCGGTTAGGCGGCGAAGCTTAGCTCACCTCGCACTGCACGTAACTATTATGGTAGTGGCTTGCGCTTCGGGGAACATGTCGAATGCTCACATCCACACAAAGACGCGGCAAAGTTTGTCATCATGTAAAATACCCTTCTTAAGGTACACTCGCTTGACTCTAAGCACTCAAGTCGCCTCGATTACGACAAAGCTCGAAGAAACACAGTGATCGTGCAAAATGGTTCTGGACGGCCACCTGTCGCGACATGTTGTACTGAGACCTTCAATAAGTCATATCAGCGCGTCTCCTCACTTTGAACACATGCACACTCATATAACGTGTAATAATCGTTCAAAGTCACTTACCGTGGAGTTTTGGGGGTTCAAAGCTGTGAGAAACAACAACCACGGTAGAAGAATGCGCCGTCGCTGACAATGGCTGCTCCTTTGCGGCTTTCAACGCACGCGCGCGCGCTCCGAAGGCGTGTGCTCCTCCGCGCGTAGTTCCGACCGTTCCGACTTTCGGCGTCCTGTGCAGCGCCAAGGCGCGGCTACTCCGAACAGAAAAACAGCGCCGACACACATCGCGCGGGATATTTCGAATCTGACTGCAGAAATAATCCTACTGAAATTGTCGCTGCGGCTCACTTCCTTGTTTGTCACGGCTGAGTTATTCTTTTCTCTATTTGGCTCGTCTCAGATATGGGTGTATTTCAACACTCCCACTTTCCCGTACGCTACCGTTATTCCTTGAAAACCCCCATTTTACAACCGCAATGCCTATTCAAATGGGGTCGGGGGTATAATAATGGTTCTAGCTTATTTTACTTCTTCTCGTGGGAGTACTCATTTTAGGCTAGGGGGAAAAAATGGCATATCAACTGTTAAAACGCCCATATGGGCTCATTTGTGTTTACAGTGTAGCCTGAAACGCCCTGTGTATGACAATGCTGTTCACGATTATAGACGTTTGCATGTGCACATAATGCACAGGTGGATCATTATGACACAAATACGGGGTCAACGTTAACATGTGTTTGAAGGGGAGCCTGATCGTCACGCGAGGAATAGAGGTTGCGGGTATGGGTCGCGACTAAAATCTCGTGTGCAGTTATTGAGCGATTATGCGTAACACTTAAAGTGAACTTTCTAGTGGCGCAGCCAAAAGCTTCAAGCGGACGCCGTTTCGGTTCTTCTCACGGCCATCATTATCCAGCGCGAAATCGACCGTATGCCTTCGCGCATCGATCGAAACACGGTCGTCTGGTGGTGCCGCCTCCCTTCTCTAAATTGGCAGCTTCCGCTCGAAATAAGTGAGAAGAGCAGGCAGCAAACTTTGAGTCGGTACGCGCTCACACGGACACACGCAATGAAAAAAGAAGAAAAAAAAAGCAAGCAGGCTTCGTACCACTAAATAGACGTCTGCTCTCGGAGTTCGACCTCTCCACGATCGAACCACGAACTGCGATTGAAGTGCGATCATGCACTCCCTCCATTACAGAATAAACGAGTAAGCGAGTGCCATCTTGTTGGGAGTATGTCCACGGTGACGACAGATTGCGTGAAGGGTAAGGGGGGTAATTTTGCTCACCGCCTAAACCACGCCCGGAGCGGTGTGGAAACAGGCGCCAAGAAACTGAACATTGCATATTTCGGCAGCTGAACCAATGAAGTGCTGGCAGGATTTCTTCGGGGTAATTGCTGTGCCTTGGGCAAATATTACTGGAGGAAATCTGGCAATATTTGCTGCGGGAGCCGCAATTATGATGGCTCATCTGGCTATAGGGAAGGGTGCGATGCGCGATAGATTAGGAGAAAGTGGTTTACCTGAATAGGCTGCAACAGTCAAAGCATCATAGTAACATGGTGCGGATAGGAGAAGACATTTGCAATCAACAATGCCATGGGAAATATAGTATAGCAGGCATAGTAACGGGAACACGTACTCGTGTTAACAAAATAAACAAAAAAACACTGCTTGCATGCTTCTCTGTTGCTCTAACGTAATAGCGCATTCTTCTTGCGATAATTTTCTCGCAATGTTCATTGCGTTTGCAAGCGTAGCATTGGCTTGGGTGAGACGGGGCACAGATGGGTGCGCGATGGAAATGGTTCTGATGTTTTTCGCATTCCAGCGATCAGCCGCCCTAGCACCGCACGCGTGACTTGCATCGTGTCGCTTTCTTGCCTTGTTTGGCATGTTCGGTACGATCAGAGAGTGCGGTCGTTTGAGCAAGAGAACATCGTTGCTTTCGTTTGTTTTCATCGTGTGCTATATTGCGTTGTTACGCCTCGCTCCTGCAGTAGGTTGTCTGAGCTGTTTCCAGTCTTCATGGCTCGAGCGTTTTCGACCGATTTGGAACGGAGCCAATTTCCACTCATTTACTCGGCGAGCGTTTCTGAGAGATGAAACATTTTCATTCTTTCTTTCACTGTAATACTACAGTTTTATTGCTAGAACCGAATATAACCTGAAAGGCGTCTCCGACATTACCGAAGGTTGTGCTAAGGTAAAACAATTATCACGTTGCAACAGTAACTTGATTATTTGGGTTTTGCTCAGGGCGCAGTTCTCAATGCAGCACTGCAGAAGATTTTAAAGAAACGGTGAAGCCAAGGTATTACCTTTACTAACATGTGCTGTGAACTTCGAGCTCGTTACCTCATTTCCTTAAGAACAACGCTCGTTTTCTTGTAAAAAATATAACATTCAGTAGAACACCGGATCAATAAAAAATATTCAGTCCAACAGTACATGAGTCGCAAAGTTCTGTCTACGTACGCATATATAAAGTCAGATGTTTTGAACAGCCAAAACACACAACAGATGTAATACACTGCAAGTACAGAACAGAATTATACATATTGCGTAAATGTTGCGATCACCACATAAACCAATTATGAACCACGAACAACGTTTATGTAACTCATTTAGCGTATTCGGATCATCTGATACTTAATATTTTCCCAAAATGTTGGTGTCCTCTAAAAACTTTTTCAGAGCGAGAAGTGCTCTTTTTTGAAGGCCTGCAGTTGGCCATGGGCCAAGTATCTTTTTTTAGAGTGAGTGGTCTTCTGTCTAATATAAACAAATTAGCTTGCAGTACCGTTCTTTGTGTATCGTATTTCGTGCACTCGAGAAGAAGATGATGCACGTCTTCGTCTGGATGGCCTCAAGAACACTGCGGACTAGAGACACGTTTTATCCTGTGCAAGAAGTGTTTCGTAAATGCAGTACCCAGACGCAGCCGGTGTACCAATGTTTCAAATTTTCTGTTGTCTCTGAGAGTTTCCGGCACTGATAACTTTATACATGGTTCTATAGAGTATAACTCCGAGTTTTTAGTTTGCTGGTCAAACCAGGTAGTTTTGCTGAGGCGACAAGAAACCTGTCTCAGGATCAGACGGACTTCACTACGCAATAGGGGAAGATTGGTTCTCTCTGCGTTACTCTGCGCTCGATTCGCAGCTGCGCCTGCTGTAGTATTACCAGGAATGTTGCAGTGCCCAGGTATACACTGAAATGCAATTACGTGGTTCATTGCACTTGTTTTTGTAAGTTCTTTGAGCGTCTCATACAATAGCGAAGTGTTCAAAGAATTTTTCTTATTGCTCTGTAGTAATGCTCTGTAGTTTAGCAAATCGCTAAAGATAACCCATTTTTGCCAATGTTTTTCTGATGTTATGAATCGCAAAGCACACAGGATTGCAAATAGTTCTGCCATGGTGGAAGATGTCTCCCGGGATAATTTAAATGTTTGCTCTAGCGCTAAATGTGGAATGACGAATGCTGAAGTCGAGGAATTTTTGTGACACGAACCATCTGTATAAACGTGGATGTACTGGGGATATAATGAGTAAATTTGGAAGAGTGCCAGTTGCTGTGCGGCAACTATGAACATGTCACTATTAGATATAATCCCGTCAACCGATAATTCTATTTTAGGGCATGTTAACATCCAGGGAGGGTGACTAACATCCGCTTTGCATAATTCAAATCTTGTTAATAATGCTTTGTGTTCTCGAACAACATCGTGAATTTTCCTTTTGTTTCTTTCGGTGAGCGCGAGGTTTAATTGATGCTTCTCGTGTTGGGTTAAGATGCGATAAATATGTGGGCATGTTTCCACCGTTCGTATGACTGGAAATGGGGGGTGACGAGCTTCAGCAATTACTAAAGAACTCGAGGTAGCCTGCGGAACCCCAAGACACACTCGTGGCTCCCTTGCTAGTAAACGTTGAAGACGTTCCTCAGAAGTTTGCGATAAACCATGGAGAATAGGTGCCGAGTAAGCAATTTCTTGCTTTATGAGTGCGTTATGAACTTATAGTAGCGAAGAGACGCTCTGATGCCAAACGTGTGCCAGATAATACGTGGTTAAGAAAGATTGCACATAAATGTACTGACGCTCTTTTGAATAAACAGAGCAAAATAGTTCCATTTGGGGTCGTACAAGAGACAGTTCGACAGAAAGCACTTTGTTTCTGGCATTTCTTTGCCAACTGGCACATTTGATGTTTCGTGTAGGATGTCGTCTGCCTCGCACTATTGCAAAGAAAATCAATCGGTATTCTGGCTGCGTTGATATGGAAGGGTCCACGGGCAGTGTTCGCTGCTGCGGGTTGTTCCATAGCAACACATCGTAGACTGTGCAGGATTTTGTCATTGGCTCATTCCATTGGCAAACATGCCCGTCCTCGCAGACAATTTTCACGGTTTTCCGCATATACTTTGAGCAAAGCCGGTCGTCGTAAGAGGAAGTTGGCTCCCATATGCTCTATAGGCACACCGTAGTTCTGCATCGATCGCCATTTAATTTGGGCGCACGAGCGTGTAGCGTTGTATGTGACTAAGGCAGCACAAACCTCGTGCCTGTTGTTATTGTGTGATTTTAAGACATAAAGCAGACGCAAACATAGAAAGATTAAACAGGTTTCCATACGCCATCTAAAGCGTCACAATGCCTGCCTGCTGATCAAAAAGATGGGTACAGAAAGAGTACAGAGTAAGGATAGGGACACTGCAAAAGTGGTCTGAACAGAATGCAAGCAGGATGTTGATTATCGTCTCCCGCTGTTTCTGGTAGATTATTTCTTCGTCTTCTTTGGCTCACTGCAATATTCTGGCCTTGGTTTTATCTATTCTCTGAACATATAAAATCACGTGACTTATAGGTACTATTGCCACCGCACTGTCCGCGGCCGTGTGGCCAATGGCCTTGATTATCCCCGTCTTTCATAGCCCTTTTAGTCACAGTAAATTTATTTATTTACAATACTGGCAGTCTCATATCGAAAAAATAGCAGGTGGGCATATGATTACACATACAATGCATGTTTTATATACCGAATGCTAAAAACATCCAAACACGTAAATGGAAATACATCAAACAGGTGCAATGCGCAATTTTACAACAATAATACTATGAATAAAAAGAGCAAGTCACATAAGTAGTGCACTTCAGGTTACATGTACGTAAAGATTATTACAATGTTACGAAAACAAAGAAAGAAACAAAGGAAGCAAATGTATAGCTATAATTCGGAAAAATGGAAGTTCTATCTAAGGAGTTCTTTCTAAGGAAAGCTATTTTTCCCTAACTACATATTTCATCTTCAAATAACTTAACAAAATCAGACTGGGATACTGTGTTAGCTATAGATGTATCTAGGTTATTCCACTCGCGAACAAGACGGGAGAAAAAGGAAAACTGAAAAATATCGTTATTATAAAGGAACTCATTTAGTGTATACGGATGATCATGACGAAGTATGCGGGATATAGAAAGGGTAACGTATGCAGAAGCATCTACTTTTAGTCGGTTGTGTCGTATTTGATGCAGACATTTTAGACAAGCTCGTTTTGCTCGAACAGGCAAAGCTGCAAGCCCTGACTGTGTTAGAAGAGCAAGTCAATTACTGCGCCGGTATTTTCGGTGGATAAACCTAATTGCCTTTATGTGGATGCTTTCCAGTTTAGATGTGTTAGCTTTAGTGTACGGGAACCATACGACATTACCGTACTCAAGGACGGGTCTCACAAATGTAATGTAAGTTAAATGTTTGACGTTAGTTGGTGCCAACCGTAGGTACCTTTTGAGAAGAAAGAGTTTTCGCAATGCACAAGGAGTAATGTTGTTAATTGTGTTACCCAGTTAAAGTCGGACGGTATTGTTAAGCCAAGATACTTATGCTGTTGAACTCTAGTTACGAGGCTCCCGTTAAATGTGTTGTGGAAAAGCGTCGGGTGCTTTTTTCTCGTTACTGTCATACATTTGTCATACGTTTTGTTTGTATTAATGGTCATTTGCCAGTTATCACACAATTCCGTTATTTTTGCTAGTGCATTATTCAGCAGAACTTGATCCTCATGATTGCGTATTTCTCTGTATATTATGCACTCGTTTGCAAAGAGTTTAATTTTACATTCAATGGTATTTGTAATCTCATTGATAAAAACCAAAAATAACAGTGGACCTATTACTGAGCCCTGTGGGACCCCTGATGTAACAGGCACGGAAGCAGATGGGATGTTTTCGATGACAACAAATTGTGATCGGTGAGATAAAAAGTTGTTTATCCATGCAGTAAAGGGTCCATTGCCAATCACAGCTGTGATTTTGGCAGTTTAGTATGGCACATACAACCGAACGCTTTACTGAAATCTAGTAAAAGTAGGTAAGTTTGATTATGATTAATAATAATTAAAGCAAAAGAGAGAGAGAGAGAGAAAGTCAAAGAACATACAAGAAGGTTAACCAGAGATTATCTCCGGTTGGCTACCCTGTATTAGGGGAGGGGCAAAGGGATGCCATGAGGAAGAGAAAACGATAAAAATGAGAAAAATAACGAAAGAAATATATATAAGCACACGTACAACGATACACACGAACTGTTCCTGTGAGCACTGTCACGCAGTCTGCAAAGGCGTTCCTAGTGTTACGAAGTGTCACCGTACAATCCTGCGTCACACAGTATACAGTCACAATTTGTCAGAAAGTTTCGTGTCTTTTAAGTACCGCAGCAGCGCCTTCATAGAGGATCGCACTGATGTTTGTGTAGGCCAGTTTCCAAGGATGTTGTTTTCTGTCATTGGGCGCTTGTCCAGTTTGTCTAGGGTGGCTGAGAGGGCTGCTCATTGCGGGTTGAAACGCGGGCATTCGCAAAGACGGTGCGCGATTATTTCATTTCACCCGCAGAAGTCACAAAGTGGGCTGTTGGCCATTCCGATAAGAAAATAGTACGCATTTGAAAATGCTACCCCAAGCCATAGACGGACTAGAAGGGGGCCGTCACGTCGTGGAAGCTCGGGCGGAATGCGGAGCTGTAAATTAGGGTCCAGGGTATGAAGGCGTGCACTTGTGAACTCGGATGAATTCCACCGAGCTAATGTCAGATCACGCGCAAGTGCGGAACGCTTTTTCGCTGCGTCGGCTCTCGAAAGAGGAATGGCAAAGCAGTTGACGCCGCCATGGGCAGATCCGGCAGCTGCGTCTGCTCGATCATTGCCCATATGCCAGTCATGTGTCACCTCTGTTAGCTGAGTGACTGTCGATAAACCCCTTCTATAACCGTGTTGAACATTTACTAGAAAATGTTCTTCGAAATATGCGGTTAAGTGTTTGAGAATAATGTGTTCCAAAATTTTGCATGATGTGCTGGTAAGTGAAATTTGTCTGTAGTTAGATGGTAGGTTAGTTAGTACAATTTTAGCAATTTTTCAATCTTCAGGTAGGTCTGACGTCGAAAGTGACTTGCGGTAAATAAGGCAAAGATACTTACTTTTACATTCAGCACATCTTCTCAAGAACTCGTTGGGAATGTCATCGGGACCATTTGCTTTCTTCACGTCTAACTCAAGTAACTGCTTAAGTATTCCGGAGTCGTTTATTCTTAATGTGTCAATAGTGGGGAATGATGACGATGGCAAATATGGAATTGTGTCGTTATCTTTAGTAAAGACTGAGTGAATTAGTTAAATTTATCAGCAAGTGCCAATTTTTCCACGCATGGACGATCTGGTGTCGCTGCGGAACGTGCGCGAAAAAAGTTCCAAGAGCGATTAGGATTGTGATTGATAAGGTTAGGCAATGTTTCATTGAAATATATATGGTTCGAAAGCTTAGCCTTTAACTTGAGTTCGTCGGTAGCGCGGAATAGTTGTGATGTTTATGTGTACGTTCACCTTTATTTTTTATGTTACGCCGCAAGTGTTTTATTCTGCGCTTGACGTGAATTATATCGCGTGTTATCCAAGGACTGTCTTCTTGTGCGTTTTTTTTTCTTTTTTTTCTGGATGTCCCATGCGGTGTGGGACCATAGGCTTGAAATGGCGCCAGAGATCCTTGACGTGAACTGAGCTATTGTTGGCCATTTCGTAAAATTCTTGTTATTCGTGCGCTAAATAGCTTAGTACAGCGGAATCGTCTGCTTTTTGAAAATTAGGGACAATAACTTAAGTAGTTTTCGCTGTTGCAGTGCATCCGAGGAGCAGCTGGCACTTTGGTATGTTGTGGTCTGAGATACGGTTTATGATCTCCGAGTTTAGTAGATTTAAGGGGAAGTCGTCACGAATCAATATTAAGCCTAGGATGTTATCGCTTGTTCATTGTGTTCATGTAGGAGTCGTTACAACTTGATGAAGCCCGAAATTTAGCATCAACTCAATGAGTGAATTTGATGAGAGGGAAGTGCGATGCATGGTATTCCAGTAAGTATCAGGCAAATTGAAGTTTCCCATAAGAATAACTCGGTTGCTAGCATACTTCTGCATAAACTTCTTTAAAGCAATAATACTTTTGTGACCCCACAATGACCCCACAAGTATTTTGTTACCATGGCCATAGCTTTCCTACAGTAAAACAAAATTACATAATGTTATAGCAGGAATATTAGTGATATAGAGCTTGTCGAATAGTCGCTTCATCGCCTCCCTGTGCTTTGTTTGCTTCTCTACAAGGAGAGTGGGGGAAATAAAGAACACATGGGACAACGAAGACAAAGGCAAAATAAAAGAAAATCCTAGAGCAATGACGTTGGTAGATCAGAAACAGAAAAATACTGCTAGTATGACTAAGCAAATGTATAAAAATATTTTTTTTGATGTATATATTATAACTATACCAGTACGTAGACTGAACTTTTGTCACTATTTGCACACACGACGTTCTACCAACCGGCAATTCTTCAGAAACGGGAGGCTAAGTTGGGTGACCTTAAGGAGGACAAAACGACGTGGCACTCCCAGTCGAATAGAGATGCGCGATCACTGTAGTCCAATAAGAGTCCACTTGGAGTCTTAACACACTATGGCCTTAGGAGCACGGCGTGATGTACGCAAAAATCAGAGAGCTCCAGCCAAGTATCCCTTACGAAAGTGTATTACATGATCCAAACAAATGCACCCCGCATTATTTGCACATGGTTGGTAATATTACTGAAAATTAATGAGAATTCAAGCAGTAGAAGCAACGACAAAGTTGCTCTCCACAAGTGACGCCACCGATGTTGCTGCTATCTGCTATGCGGAATTCCAAGGTAATTCATGGAAAGACGGCGTGATACATTTTCTATTGTCGTGTCTACCAATTCATCATTATATATAAAAATACAAAGTATAAAAGTATTTAAAAGGTATAAAATCTTTTACGGTCCCAAAAACCTCATAAAGCTGGCGTCAGCTGATTGGGGCCCATTTTCGAAGCTTTTTGGTTTTAGGAACAAGTCGCGATTGACTGATGTCCTTGCCGAGCGCATCACCTTAATTCCTGATATGATCGGCAAAGCACTCAAGATTCCTGCAAGTCTGAAATGCTTTGTCCAATCAGAGCTCGTCGGGGGGAGACCAGGGCACACATTCCAAACGCTGCACAAGTTTAGTCAAACAACATGCGCCAGACACCTAAGAAAAGAAAGAAAACATCTGCCTATTTACCACGCACATGTGTGGTAGTAAAGCAATCGCACTTATGCAGTCGGTGATAAGCAAAGCTCTCCTTCATATTTACTGAAATGTCTTCTCTTCACTTTTTATTCTTGCTCAGTTCTCTGCAGCTCAACGCACCTCGCTCAATGCACGCTCTGGTCCTGTTTTGTGCCCTTCACTCCTTTCCTCCCACTCAGACGCTTTTGTTGTCAAGTGCTTCACTTATCCGTTGCGGACTTCAAATTTCTGTTCCTGATTTCATTTTTTGAAGTTGTTCTGCTTGTCTATGCGGGCAGCTAGCAAGTGGCACGGGAAGACGACGAAGTGTCTTCTTGGCAGAACACTTGTTTCTGTGCTCTGTGAATTTTTGGTAAAATCTTCGGCTTTCGAGGTGCCTCGCCTCCCCGTCTTGCAGCCATGGACGCGGAGCATGCTAGAGGCCCGCCTGGCCAGACGTCATCACTGCCGTCAACCGCAAGGAAGCGAGTTGGCTCCCCCAGTGACACCGAAGACACCGAGCTGTACTCCATGTCGGACGACTCATCCGACGACGGCTTCATACCCGTCCGGAGTAAGAGGGCGAGAAGAAAAATCGTCAACACAGCGCCGTCAACTCCTGCGAGCACAACGACTATGAAGTCAAGGCCTGCGCGCTGGCCACACGTCATCATTTATATGCCGGAAGAGCCATCAAGCAACCTACGATTGCTGAACAGGCAAGCCCTATCCATTTTTCTGGAACGTGCGGTGCCGGATCAAATTAAAGATATAAGAATAAATCCACGCAAGAATATACTCGCCATAGACGTGTACAACGCGAGTGCGCTTGGAAAACTTCAAGCGATCACGGAGCTAGGCGGAATCAAAATGCGCCCCTTTATCCCGATCGACGACACATCCATAGCCGGTGTGATTTACGACATCGACATAGCCATTCCTAATGATGACTTACCTAGCCTCATCAAGCCGACATACGAAGGCACGATCATTACGCAAGTGCGCCGCCTTGGGAATACGCGCTGCGTAAAAGTAATATTCAAGGGGGATTGCATCCCATCCCACGTTAAAGTCGGACATTTTCGACATCCGGTCCGACCATTCATCCAGAAGCCGCTTCAATGCCATCAGTGTTTCAGGCTAGGACACGTCAAGGGCGTGTGTCCCAACTCGCTACTGTGTCCCCGTTGCGCTGAACCTCATGCAGAACAGACCTGCGGTGCCACGGTCCTGAAGTGTGCTAACTGTAGCGGCCCTCACGCGGCCTCGTCGAAAGACTGTCCCCGCATCAAGAGGGAACGCGCGGTTCTCAAGCAAGTGGCCAGAGACAATTCGGCCCACAGGGAGGCAGCCAAAGTAGTCCGGCGTCGGCGTCGACGTCGGCACCATCGTACGTCTTCGAAGAAGACGCATGCGCGAAGTGACAGTACCCACTCCTCTGCGGTGCCAGTTAGCCGCGCCGCGAAAGGGCCCACCACTTCCACGAAGGAAGCAGAAAAGACTCTATCTTTAGAGGAATGGCCTACGCTACCGAGCCGCTCCCTTGCGAAAGAACCTCAGAAGGTCGGGGCCCCACCTGATCCTTCTCCGGCCATGGATGATTCACCTAAAACAGACCGTCAAGTCATCTCGGTGCTACGTTCTCTCATGGAGGCCATTCGAACGCTTTTAGTGGACATGAGGACACCATCTGCTCGAAGCGCACTTAAAGTGTTGGACGCCTTAAGCCCAGTGCTTGCATCCCTCAACTAGAAAGATGGCTACTCCTACCCCATCCTTCCGGAAAGAAGTCAAAGCAGCGTCCGTCATCCAGTGGAACGCCAGAGGGCTAAAATCACGAATTTCAGATTTTCGTCAGTTTGTCTACACCAATGGGTTTCCACTCATCGTCATTTGTGAGCCCAACTTGTCGAAACCAATAAGACTGTCAGGATACGAGTTTATCATCTCATCAACAAACGGTGCATGCAGCAAAATCGTCGTTTTTGTTCGTCGTGAACTCACCTATGTTTTGCAACCAATTGCGCCCCACGACGACAATCAATATATATGCATCACAGTTAAAAAGAACAAACTCTTGTTTACTCTCATAGGCGTGTATATATCGCCTTCCAGCAATTTCGATACCAAAAGATTTGCGGATATCTTGAGTGTTTGTCCCGCCCCATGGGTCATCATAGGAGATTTCAATGCACACCATCCAGCATGGGGAGGTACAAGGACAAATGCAAGAGGACGAATATTAGCAAGTATCGCCCACAACTATGGCCTTACTCTCCTGAACGATGGTAGCCCCACCTTTCTTCGAGGCGTGACATACGGCAGCTGCCTCGACCTTGCTTTCTTCTCCAACTCTCTCGCCAGATGTGTGAAGTGGTTTCCAGACATTGAGACACATGGGAGTGACCACATTCCCACCTATCTGAACATCAAAGGCTTGTCGTCTATATCAGGCTCACGGAATACCATTCGGACGATTCAATGGGCCAACTTCAAATCTGAGATGGAAGATGCCTGCCGCGAGGGCCTACCCTCTGGGTTAGAGCAAACGATTAAAATGACGATGCAAAACGCCACTCGCATGATGACGATCTCTTCCACGCGAAATGACTTCGACATAGAATTAGAGCGACTTCGAGCGTTTCGTCGCCGGGCGGAACGTCGATATCGACGTACAAAATCAATCCATGACCTTAGGGCAGCCAGGAGGATGCAAAAGAAGATCCAGCGTCGTATGGATAGATTAGCGTCGGAACGGTGGGCAACGTTTTGCCAGACACTCGACCCCCGCAAGCCACTGTCTCACATTTGGAAAACGGTGCAAGGTCTGCGTTGCCTTCCGGAACGGCGTTTTCCATTCAAGGCGCTAGCGCTTTTCCAAGGGCGGCAAGACATCGATGTCGCAGAAGACTTTTGTGCGCGGATCGCAGACCAAGCGGCTCGTCCAGATCCTCCAGCCCGAGCGGACGTCCCCCATTCCCGTGATTGCCGCATGGACCTTCCTTTTACAATGGAGGAGCTCGAAGCGGCACTAGCTCTCTGCAGGCGCTCATCATCTCCGGGTCCAGATGGTATATCATACCGGGCCTTGTGCTATCTCGGAGAGTCCGCTCGGATAGAATTGTTGAGCCTTTACAACTCCTCATGGCAGGAGGGAAATGTACCTGACGAATGGAAAGTAAGCCGCCTGGTGCCACTCTTAAAGCAGGGCAAATCCCCATTAGAACTCACCTCTTACCGCCCAATAGCACTGGCCAGCTGTGTCGGAAAGATAATGGAACGGATGATCCTTGGCCGCCTGGAATGGTACCTTGAATTTTACAAGATTTATCCGCTTTCCATGGCTGGTTTCCGACGTGACCGTTCTTCCATCGACAGTGTAGTTGATCTCGTTTCATATGTCCAGCACGAAAGGTCCCGCAAGCGTTTATCTGCAGCTTTATTCTTAGATGTGAAAGGGGCATACGATAACGTATTACATGAGGCCATTCTCGACGCTCTTGCGGCGGTTGGCCTAGGTGGTCGAGTTTTTTTGTGGATTGCAAGTTACCTGTCTGCAAGATCATTCTATGTGTTAACTGACGATGGCCCAACTACGCGACGCTATACCAGCAGGGGCGTTCCTCAAGGCGGTGCTCTCAGCCCGACGCTATTCAACCTCGCTCTTGTTGGTCTTGCTGAATGCTTGCCAACTACCATCAAGATTTCAACATACGCTGACGACATCTGTGTCTGGACTTCGGCAGTCACACGTCCTCAGATACGTGCGCGACTTCAAAGAGCGGCCACTTTGACAGCGAACTACTTGTGTAAACAGGGTCTCAGCATTTCACCTGGAAAATGCGCACTAGTCGCATTTACTCGGAAACCGATGACGCCTTATATCATCTCAATCAATGGGCGGACCATTTCCTATGTCCGAAACCACAGATTCCTTGGCGTCATTATTGACCGAGACCTCTGTTGGAGCCCACACGTGGCCTACATGAAACGGCGCCTGACAGCTACTTCCCAGTTGTTCAAATACTTGACAGGGAAGGCGTGGGGGATGTCAGTAGATGCAATGCTTAAACTCTACAGAGCTCTCTTTCTCGGTTTTTTAAGATACAGTCTACCTGTACTGAACAACACCTGCAAGACAAATATTCGTGTTCTGCAGGCAGTACAAGCTCAAGCACTCAGAGTCTGCCTTGGTTTGCCCAGATGTACGTCAACAGAGGCGACTCTTGCGATTGCTCGGGACCATCCAATGCGAACTCACATTACGGTGGAAGCCCTGAGAACGCACATCAGACATTTTGCACGTGCCCCCTATCACCACCTTGCAGCACTACCTTCAGACAGGCACCAATCATCATTCTCTAAAACTATCAACAAGTACAACGACAAACTTCCCTCGGGTTTCACCGCTGCATCTAAACCATCGATACCCCCTTGGTGTCTTATCAGCCCCACAGTACATCTCAGTGTACCAGGAATCGGAAAAAAGTCTGAACTGTCGTCGCCTGTCCTCAAACAACTGTCTCTGCTTCTTCTGCACGAGAGGTACGCGGACAGTGAACACATTTATACTGATGGTTCCACAAACATCCAGTGTTCGTCCGGTGCTGTGGTTGTCCCAGCAAAAGCTATTACCATCAGCTTTAGGACTGACCACCCGACAACATCGACATCTGCTGAACTAGCTGCTCTTCGCGCTGCACTCCGTTTCGTCAGTCGGGAGCCACCTCGACAATGGTCCATCTTCAGCGACTCAAAGGCAGCCCTACAATCTGTACTATCAGCTCTGCGTCGCGGGCCATTCGAACAGCTCGTATTCGATATTAGATGCCTACTCCATACATCACAGGAGAAAGGACACCACGTGACGTTTCAGTGGCTGCCAAGTCACTGCGGCGTCACTGGAAACGAAGACGCCGATAATGCAGCTCGGGCAGCTCTTGAAGACGCACAAGAAGAGGCCATACCGCTTTCACGATCCGACGCAGCTAGCAGACTTCGAGTGCTTGCACAGGAGATGACGCTCTCTTCATGGTGCACACCAAACAGCCAGACCAACCAGAGCAACCGTCAATACCACCTGCCCTCTTTGATGCATCTCTATATGCCAACTGGACTCCGCCGAAGCGAGGCGACTCTGCTTTATCGGTTATGGTTAGGGGTGGCTTTCACGAAATCTTACTCATTCCGCATTGGAATGGCCGACAACGCTCTCTGCAATGCCTGTCTTTGCGAGGAGACGCTGCAACACATTCTGTGCGACTGTCCTGAATATAATGTTCAGCGACAGTCCCTGGCATCCGTTCTCGCGCACCTTGACACTAGACCATTGTCCCTCGACACGATTTTCACATGCCGCCGACAGAAGACATCGCAGGTGAAGGCGACGAAGGGACTACTTCAGTTTTTGAAAGAGACGGGATTGGACAAGCGGCTCTGACAGTGTTATCACGTACAATGCCAGATTGATAGACTCTACCGGACGATGTTTGTGTGCTGTGCTATGTGCTCTCTCTCTCTCTCCCCCTTCCCCATCTTTCATCGCACCAATCCCTCTCCCATGTGTAGGGTAGCAAGCCGGTTACGCTAAACTGGTTAACCTCCCTGCCTTTCCTTCTCTACTTTTTCCTTCCTTCCTTTTCCTTAGCAAGTGGCACATACCCATTCTGGGGGAATGGCCAAGAATGTTCAGTTTCCCAGTATCTCAAGTTGTCTATTCGGGCACGCACCTAGCGACTCAAGTTGTACACTCTGCAAGACAGCAGCCAACAGCCAACAGTCAGGAGCCAGAAGCCGGAACCCACAAAGTGTGATGAAGTGGCAAAGAAAGCTTTGCTTGAAAATAACGATAAAAATAGCTCCTAGTGACGATGGGAACCGGATGAACGCGGCTGAAAGGGGGCGGGGGAAAATTTAGGACACATACATAAAGTAGAAGATCGGCTACGAACAAAAGCAGTCGCACGAAGCGCACCAAGAGAAATAGCAGGGTAATGTAAAGTGGAAGCAGGGTTCGCGTCACCTTCTGCAAGGCAACAGCGAGGCATACGAAAATGGCTGCGGTCTACATGGCCGTAAATAGAACTTTACTGCTTCCGCAGTTTGGCGCCCCCTTTTAAACGAACTGGCCGAGAGGAATCGCTGCTCGTCCTCCTTGGGTGCCGAGCGAGGCCTTGCCGAGCGGCAATAAATAACTTGTCCTTTCTATAGGTCTCGGTGCCCGTGCGTGTGGTTCCTTTACACTGGCCAGTGACGCTTCCTGCTTTATTGCTGTAATTATCGCCATATAAGCCATTTGGAAGGTCGTTAGATAGCGGGCACTCCTTGCTCGATAACATAAGCAAGTGCGGGGACGGGGACGGTAGGGGGGGGGAGGTAGAGGGGTGTTCTTAATGCTCCCCCCCACCCCGGCTCAGTTTCTGCAGTTTTCTACCTCTCGTATAGTTTTCTTCTTTTTGATCGTTGCGCGTCATACTGCTTCTTTTTCGTAAGAACTAGCTCGTTTTCTTTTTTTTTTCTATTTTAGAAATGACGATGTTTGCTTGGGGAGCAAAGCATGAGCCACTTACTTGCACAGCGTTACTACGGAAATGCGATCTCGTTTTGGCGCACTTGTTTACGCTTTTAAATAATTCCCGAGCACTGACTCGCGCGGTGACATAAAAAAAATGCACGCATTGCCTTCACTTGCTTGCTTCCGATTATTACACTCGCTACGTCCGCCTCGGTGTTATCCTTTTAAAGGAGTGCACATAGTGCAATAAAACTATGTCATCGACGAGCGTCGCTTCGTTGTGACCTAAAAATAGGCATGTGCCTAACGGTGTGTAAACAAAGCCAAGCAGCTGACTACGCTCCCCAGTTTCGTTTCGTATTTATATTTTCTTTCTAACGTAAAGCCAAAGGTCATAACGAAAACTACGTAGAAGTGAGCCCCCGGCAAATGGTTGCTGGTGACACTGAGTGAAAATGAAAAGGAGAGCGCGTCATGCAATCCTTAAGCGAGAGTTGTTGCCTGTTACATAATTTCAGTTCTCCTTTCTTTTTATATTCTGGCTACCAGCTTTCGAACTACCTTCCTTACTGTCTGACAACGAGAGTTACGACTACTTTGTTAAAATTTCTTCCAGGGCCAAGAAAACATTAACCAGCGCATTCTCGTCGCGATCTGTCGCGAGTAGCATGGCGCTCCAGATCTGTACTTGCCGAGGAAGTTACAACACTTAACTGGTTTAACCCGTCGGTGAGAAAAGCTACTGCTCCGCCTGCCACTAGGAGTTTAAATTCTTTCGCGATCGCCTACTTCATCCTAATTTAAATGGTCAACAATGCCAATTGGAAAGCCATGAAAGCGCTTCTATGGCTCTTGAAAAGCACCAGTCTCCATGACCACTTGTGATTGACGGTGAACGCTTGACTGCATGTGGATAGTACAAAGTGGGAGCTCCTTTATTACTTCTTATCGTCTAGTTCTTTTTCCTCCTTCCCCAATGCAGAGTAGCCGACCCGGTTAACCTCAGCGCCTTTGCTTTATTACCCCACCCCCCTTTCTCTCTAGCTCTCTCTGAGTAAACCACCAATGTACTAAATAATTAAACAGCATTTACTCGTCTCATCTCATGCTAGGCGGATGCTTTAGGTCACGCAGGAAACGCAGCCGTACCAGTAGTCGTGTATAATTTCCCTGATTACTAGGACACACCACGTATTGACCATGTCCATGCTGCAGATCATTTTCCAGGGTCCCACCCGCATTGTTCGTTATTACCTGATGGCCCGGCTGAAGCCAGTCGCTGTCTAAATAAAGTCGGTCTGAAATGGCTCGGCAGCGCCTGGATCGCTTGTGCTGCTTGACGCTCCATTCTCTTTCCATTTTTGTCTGTTGGCTGTTCCTCATGGCAGCAGTATCTGGTAGTTCGGTGTTTGGTAGTTCTTAACCGGCCTTGTTGCCTCTGGTTTAGTTGCCGATGGCACGTCTGGAGAACTCTTCTTTCTACTGTTGAAGAATGCGTTTTGCGATCACCGTCGGTGGGACTTGTTCTGTGGTCTGGCGGCTGCGCACAGCATCGGCTACACGTGTACAACGTGAGTTAGTCTTTCTATATCACGCCACGCAAGTGGCATGCTGAATTCATTCGGAAGAATTCGGATCGGCACTCCTGTGCCAGGAAAGAAGCTGTGCAGAATGGAATAGAACATCACTTGCCCTCATCTCCTTAACTATGGTTGTAATTTTAAAACTTGCTTAGGTTCTTCCTTGGTATAAGTAAAGACTTTTCGTTGAATTTTCGTTGAAAGGGAAACTTGTTGACAAAAAATGATGTACCTGCAACAACAACATGTTGCATTTAGCCGCATTCTTTGAAACACAGGAAACCGGTTTTAGGCACAGCATATGTGTGCTTTGATGAATGGCTGGCTTTAGTTCTGCCGCAATAGCATGGTCCGTAAAGTTGTCCTTTTGACAAATTAGTAAGTCTAAGTAACATATTGAGTAATGTGACGTCGCAAACAAAAAGCGGCCTTTAATCACTACTGCAGTAGCCTTGATAATCATTTAATGTCTTACCCTAGTTGGGGGACCTCCCTTACATAGTCAACTTTTTCTGAACTGATTTTCTATGCTAAGTGTAGTGCAATCTCCGATATAAATGACAGCAGTCTCGTAGACTTAAGGGCACCTACATACGCTGTTACAGCATGGTGCTATATTCTAGCTGCATAATGTTCCTTAAAGAGGGTCATAATACCCCTAGGAGGGAATTAAATGTAAGATAACTGTAAGTGTGGTGAATGATAGCTTTTCTTTTTCTTTTCCTTTATAGCTTCGAACTTCTTTCCTATGTTTAGGCTTGTTTATCCAAGCTGCGCGTTTATAAGCAGCTTCTTAGCTGTTCCAATACTACCAAGTGCAAAAGCATTCTATTCATATTATATTACTTTCTTTTTTTTGCAAACATTTCACTCAAGTTTCGACCATCTGAATTGTTTTAGAAAGAACTCTCTCGCATTTTTAAGATATAGCGGTGCTCGTAGTGAGTCCCTATATTGAAGCATCGCTGCTCGACCGTATACATGTGCGCATTTTTGTGATACTGGCGTTGCTGAAGCGGTGCGTACCGCTCCACGAGTCTTTCTTTTTGAATAATGGTGTTGGTACGGCTGAACAATCGGAGATGAAGAGCCGCGTTTCCAGGACGACGACACGAAACGGCGCTTTCGTGTATAGCAGCGGCAACTGAAAAGCAATCGCAGTTTTTCGTTCCAGAGGGATAGGCGAACCTGGTTCGGTTGCAAACTTGCAACATGTGCAAGGGGATTAAAGTTTATTTCTCTATCTCTCTCTCTCTTTCATGTGAAAGAATGTGTTCTTGCGCTAGCGTGAAATGCGGCATACAGAGAGGGACAGTATTCTTCTCAACAAACGACTAAAATGTTTCACTTGCAGAAAGGTCCAGTCATTTCTGAATTTTGATTTTCTTGTTTGTCATATAAGAGAGAAAGAGAAAGAGCTAGGTTGTACCTGACTTGCTACCCTACGCAGGGGAGGAAAAATCGGCATGAAGAGAAAAGGTTGGGGGGGGGGGGACTAAGAAGCGGGGCACAGGCGCCGTTTTACTCTTTCGCTGCAGTACCCACTCTTACGGCGCCAAAACAGAGCACTTCTCGCACAGTCCCGTCAGTGAGAGCCTAACCTAAATCGAGAAGGTAACAAACATTCGTGCAATTTCTTTTCTTATTACTAGGGTACATTCTGCGAACATAACTACACGTATATATACCTTGTATACAAGTGCCTGCACGCTAAAAGGCGCACACTTTTCTTTCTTCACTGGGCCTTGCGCCAAAATCTGCATGTGTTTTGCCACAAAAGCGGTTAGTGCTTAGTTCTCTTAGACTTCTCGTATGAGACTTCTCGTATCAAACAACTGTGTACCGGGCATAGGGGACACGTTAAAGATCCCCAGCTGGTCAAAATCAATCCGGGGTCCCTCAGTACAACGTGCCTCATAATCAGATCTTGGTTTGGGCGCGTAAAACCTCAGAATTTAATTTTTAATTTAGTGGCCCTGCTGACCCGCACTTAATGTAGAAAAATATGACAAATAAAGCAGACGTACCTTTACACCAAAGGGGGGTCATAACGAATGTTAGCTATACTTGGAAGAATGAGAAGCATGCCTTTATATGAAAATTGCCTTCATTACCGTGAACTAAACAGCAGGATATCTTCGCCTGAACCAAATGTAACCTAAAGAACTTAGCAAAGCTGTTTTTGTTCATTTCGCATACAGCAGACAAATCTAGCACCTGGTCGTTTAAGGTTTTAGCCGGACCTACGCAACCACCGTTCGACGTCTGGCTATACAGGAGCGCTGAAATTCGCTCTCATAAGTTAATTATGCACACGTAAAAACCCCCACAATAAAAAGGAAAAAAAATGTATCCGGGTCAGCCTCCGTGGGCAGGAATAGGCAAAACCAAGATTAATGTTTGTGCTTGCTTCGTTTCCAAGTTCTCATTAAAGGTGCGAGCCGGTCTAAAGTCAGCCCGGCCGCTCGGCTTGCGGATTGTAAAAAATGAATTGAATGAATCAGCGCTGGGTAAACAGTAGGGAGTGCTTTATGCGGGAAGGATCATAAAACCTTCTTTATTTTTCTGGCCTTCCCACACGTGCTGAAATATGCAAAATGTTGCGGCAGCGCACGTGCGAAGGAAATTGCGCCCACTTGGACGGACAGGCGGCCGTTGATAACGCGAACTTCAATCATCCGAGGTCCATCGAGGGACACCGCTGTCTCCACATTTCCTTCCAGATTGCCGGATGTAAGTACGAACACGAAGCACCCACGTGCCCTAAGAACCAAAATGAAATTTTGTACGGTAAAGCTATTTTTATGGAAAGACACCAAGGTTTGTGTTTTTATTTCTCCGTCTGCCCATTCGTTGGTTTGTGCAACAGATTAACATCTCTCTAGTAGGACAAAAGATAAGGTTACGTAACAAAAATAAAGGAGCAAAACAAAAAGAATACTTCCCTGCTTTATTATATATCGGGTGTTTCTGCGTGGACTTCCACAAATTTTAGAGATCACGTGTGGCATATAGCACAATTATAATCTTTGAGTTGGATTGCTCAAAAAGGGAGACATTATTGCATAAAAAAAACAGAAATGCATAACTCACTGATTAACAAAAAAATCGCTAACTCAACTTTTAGCTAGTAAACGTATGGCACATATTGCAATTGCACATTGTAGCCGAGAAGTTCGCAAGACTCATCCACATGGAACAAATTCTCAGGAGGAAAGCAGTTTGAAGGTGTCAGTTCTCGAACTTTGCAAACAAGTATATTGACAGTACAGTTACTTTTGTGCTTCAATGCGTAAAAGGGCTTCTCTTAATGCGCGAAGTGTAACGACAATACATATTTACCGCAACCTTGATGGCGCATATATATAAAAATTGTGGCGTCTGCAAGATTCATCTTAAGTAGAAATGCTGTTCTTTCTCGCCGGCCGCAGTTCGTAAATTGGAAAGTGTGCCGCAGAGTAATTAGTAAAAAAATAATGAATTAGTTTTGTTGATTAGTCGATTGCACATTTCGATTTCTCGTGCAAGTAATATGCGCCTCTTCGTGGGGACCAGCTGAAGGACCAGAATTGCGCTATCTGGCTCAGGGGATCTTTAAGAATTGCTTGAAGCCTTCGCAGATTAGCCTTGTATATCTTGTAACGAAGAACGTCATTTGTCCTTGAATATGTCTTTAATCTGCGTATATATGTGCCTCTACCAATTTTCGAGCGCTTCTTGCTACTCTTTTCTCGTTCCGCGCACCTTTAAGCGCAGTTCGCAGATCGGCCGGTATTATTTATCTTTTTATTTATTTATTTAGAGAGTATACCTGTATCGCCATAAAGGCATTACGTAGGGGGGAACAAAATATAACCAGTAATACAGAAAAGCTTTTGGACCGATATACTCACGAACAGAAGCACTACAATAGCTGTTAGAGAAAGGCATACAAGTAATGTGAAACAAACAGGTTCCAAGATATATAACACATACATTTGTTTTACAAGAGCGCCGTCACAGCATTGAATAGAATAGTTCGCTATTTGACACATTTACTATATGATTTGATAAACTGTTCCATTGTATAATTGATTTGGGGAAAAAAGAGTAGTAAAAAGTGTTTGTTCTGCAGTTATAGGGTGAGATCTTTTTGTTGTTATCACAGCGAGTCGATATATAATCTGGTTCCAGAAGATAGTTATAGCGATTAATACCTGTCTGATTATTATATATCCGGTGCAATAGTTTAAGTCTTAACTTCTGCCTGCGCATATGTAGCAGATCCCATCCTAAAGCGGCCCTCATTTCGGAAACACTCGAGTACGGGCTGTAATTATTGCAAACAAACCTTACTGCTTAGTTCTGTAGTTTTCCAGTCTATTAATGAGGTAATCTTGATAGGGATCCCATATTACACAAGCATAATCAAGTATTGTTCTAACATGTAAGAAGTATAAAGTTTCTTTAACTTCGCGTGTTGCCTGTTTAAAAGTTCTGCGAATAAAATGTAACATCCTACTAGCTTTTGCTATGACAGTGTCAATCTGTTTATGCCAAGTGAGTGATTCGGTAAAACAGACTCCTAGATACTTATATTCCGACTGTATGTCGATAAGCGTGCCATTGATGTTATATCGGTGCTGAAATTTGGATAATTTTCTGGAAAAACTTACGCTACTACACTTTTTTATATTTAAATTCATGTTCCATTTTTTACACCAGATCGCTA